>NC_053390.1:110605680-110638706 GCF_905171765.1 Bufo bufo
GATTCAGTAAAATGTCTCCGTGGTTAGCACTGGTGCCTGGGTTCGAATCCTACCATGGGCAACATCTGCATGGAGTTTGTATGTTCTCCCCGTGTTTGTGTGGGTTTCCTCCGGGTTCTCCGGTTTCCTCCCACACTCCAAAGACATACCGATAGGGACCTTAGATTGTGAGCCCCATTGTGAACAGTGTGATGCTAATGTCTGTAAAGTGCTGCGGAATATAGTATCGCTATATAAGTGCGTATAATAATAAATAATGTATCTGTATAGCGCCACCTGCTGTTTGTTCTTTTTCTTACTTCTTTGTCCGGCTCAATAAGATGGCCGCACATGCTCAGTTTCATCCTTTAACTGCCTCCTGAGCTGTGATAGGGAGAGCTGAGACACGCCCCCTTAGCTAGAGCAGAAAAGACACTCCCCTTGAGCTTTCAGCGTGATATACAGTAATGGTAACAGAGCAATGAATGGAGAGATCTGGATTCATGTGAGGTACAGGGCTGGTTCTAGCTTTCTACAATTTTCATGTTTTACATTAATCATGGGATAATCCCTTCAAATCTAAAACATATTAGGTACATGAGTGTCGTGTCAACTATGGGCTGCTCTGTAGGACCCAGCCTGTCCGTGCTAGGACCCAGCCTGTCCGTGTAGAATTCAAATTCCATTTATTTGAATTCTACATTTCCCTTGCATATCATTACTGTATACATCAACTTGTAAAAGGAACGTTTCCAATAATAACGCTATAATAGGAAATGTAATTCTCGAACAGAAAATTTAAAGAAGCTCCAGATTGTGATTATGACAATGAATTGTAAGCAGATACATGGGAATAGCTTTGAGTGGAGGCAAAATGCAATATCCTAATGTATTTAATTGTTTGTCCCATTGTAACATTACTTGCAAATGTAAAAAAAATTATACAATAATCTACATGAAAGTTGAGCAACTCTGTCAATGCATTACATACTGATCCTAAGCTGCTGCTCTAAACTAAAAAAAAAGGAAAAAAAAGCATGTATTATTTATTCTGCAAGCTCCAGAGCTGAAATCTGTCTGCATTCTGTAAGGGGATTTTCAGGAATGGGACAGGCTATTAATGTTTGACCAGTACCCAAGACCGCTGCCCATACAGACTGCTTCTGTTTATGTGCAGTGTCCCACTGCTGGTGTTGATGCATTGTACTTTGTGTGCACTGTATCCCATAGGCTATGTATGGAGAGTGAGAATAGAAGGAGGTTCTTAGTCACTAGGAAGGGCTGGCACCACCCCTTCCTCTCTAGGAGGAAGTTGCAGCAGTCTAATCTGAGCTGTGGACAAGTAAACAGCTCAGGGCAGTAAGGAGCAGTGTTAGATAGGGAGATCTGTTACCCTGCGGACTACAAGCAGCCAAAGTGACAGTTTATGTGCCAGCCTTTTAGGGAAGGAGATATTGAATTCTACAGAAAGTTCAGCGACCATACAAAGAGGATTGCAGAACATTTGTCAGAGAAAGGTAAAGCACTTACATTGAGACTACAGACTTCTCTGCATGCGGTAGGAGCAAAAAAGCTTCAGGTTCCCCATCATATCAAAAGGACAGAAAGGGGCCCTCTGTTCAGAGACTGTATTCTATTCAGGATACTGGGGATATATCTGGAGACAGAGAAAGTGCACCCCCTTAGGCAAGGAAAGGAGAGATTATACAGCCTGATTAAAGAGAAAGAGAGACCAGTTTTCCATACACAGCCTTGGGAATTGTATATGCTTACTGTAAAGGCATGGTCCGTTATGTCACTCTTTTGGTCTGTAGGACTTAACGGGCTAATTTAAGGTATTGGTATAGTTTGCACCAAGTGGAGTTGTTATGCACTTCATCTATGTCCTACTGTTGGTTTATGCTGGCTTTTGTAAAAATAAAAAATAAATAAAATAAAAAAGGACTAAATCTAAGCTATGGATTTGTGATTTACAATATTAAATTTAAAGCTGGAATTTTGCAATGAAGTGAATCTCAGGATCAGTCTAACATATACTAAAATTCTTATTTGTATATGTATTCTGGAAAATGAAGTATATGCTCTCTGTCTGTAAGGAATACAGTTTAATGGTGTGATCTCATTTTCAGGCATGAAAGGAGCGGTAATATTGCATACGTCTCACACTCCGTAAAGCAGTTTCAGCACCTACTGTCACCAAACAGCTGAAAAAGCTATACACGCTGACACAAAGAAACGTTAACTACCCGATACATGAGGAATATTCCCAATACTGCATAAAGTGGTGATTGGGGCAATTGCAACATTGAGAAGGACAGTAACAAACATTTATTGAAAAAAAAAAAAAAAAATCTGTGTTTTATTGATCAACACAAGTACATTTTCCGCATGCACTAATCAAAGGAGTGGAGGACATTGGGTGGAGGATACAGTCATTGCAAGGGTTACTCACTAAGCACATGAGCCTCAGCTTCATTATTGGCAACACTAACTTCTTTCTGAATCTCGCTTTTGTCAAGAGAACTGGGGACACCTGCTTTCTAGGATCAGGAGGAGAGAAACCTTCAGGTTAATGTTAAATCTCTGAAAGGAACCGATATTTGCATTTCTGATGACATTCATGGTACAATGGCCAGCAAAAAAACTTAAAAAATACATGTCTAGTTGTTACTACACAGTTCAAATCTACACATAATGTTGAGTGATTTTGCAAATACTGCACCGTACTTATTTCGTGCTGGTCTCCAGTTGTGGGGCATCCACATGCGGACCACAGATGCACTGAAGTCAATGGATCCACAATGTGATGCGGCGTGCACATGGCCGGTATCTGTGTTTGGCGGATCCATGGTCCGAGGACCGTAAAACACTTAGTGTGTTTTCCTCCATTCACATCCATGGCTGGTTCCAAAATTCGGCTAGCCGCCCTTGGAATCAGAAAACGGCTCATGTACACTCTGTTGTCAGACACGTTCTACTTCGAGTCCTGAGGTGGTCACGTGAAAGCACTGCTCTCTAATAACAGGAGGCTAGCAGAATTGCTCTGTTTGGATGTGAACAGAGAAGGAACCTTGATGCAGATCTGTGGTAAGAGTAACTGCCATATTTAAGATCTGTATTTTCTAATGCTAGGTCTCATGAGCTACGTATTAGAACAAAAACGCACAAAGATACTGTGCTGGCCAGATGGGTTTGGGGTAGGAGGGAGAACCCCTGGCTCATGAATAAGGTGCACTCATAGAAGAGTCTACTGTATTCTTCTAAATCAGCTACAATCCATCTAATCTGTCATGATATGCTTAGTAGAGCATTATTTTTCACTGCCAGGTCAGTTTTAGGCTTGGTTCATACCTATGTTATTTCTGCTTCTTTTGAACCATCGTAAGCACAAAGCAAAGTGTGGAAGTGTTGCCTAACGGACACAGTACGCAATGGACGCCATTAACTATAATATGGGTTCCATCATGGAACCCTGCATTTTAATGGACAAAATAGTCAAGCATGCTGGGCTACTGTATCCACCATTTTTAATAGAATTTATAATGAGGGCTCTTAACGAAGCCGCCAGCGTAGATGCGAATGCAGCCTAGAAAGAGGACAATATATAACAAAATCACTCAACATTTTCAAGAGTTAAATCAGGAAATGATGCAAATGTTCTTCAAATGCAATCATTACCAGTGGAAGAAATTTCTAGCATGAACCCATAAAATAAAAGGACAAAATGAGAACACAATGGCTTGGAAAGAGTGAAGAAAAGGTTCAATGGAGGGATGGGTTTTCCGGTTTTCTCATATTGATGACCTATCCTCAGGAGGCATAAGATATAATGGAGGGATTTCTATTAAAGGGGTCATTTGGTTTTCTCATATTGATGACCTATCCTGAGGATAGGTATCGGAGAAGATGGGTCAGCACTGCAGTTTGTACATGATGCGTGTCCAGGGAAGGCGTCCCATTAGTATATAGCGAAGAAGGACCAGCACTCACCTTCTTGACGGTATGTAGAAACGCTTGAGCCGAAACCAGTGACTGAGGATGCTATTATGCTTTGACTAAAAGTTTATTCATATCGTAAAGAAAGTGAGTGCTGGTCTTTCTTCGCCATGCTCAGGAAATGTCATCAATATCTTATCCGCGCGGGGGCCGTATTTCAGCACCCCTTCCAATTAGCTGTTTTTAATAGACAGCAGGGCTCATATGAGCGCTGCCTGCTCCTCACTGTTCATCTGCTTGCCGTCGACATTGCAGTGGCAGAGCAGTGTAATTACATTACTATGGTGTCCCCATTCAATTGAATAGAACCGCTGTAATTACACTGCTCAGCCGCTGCGATGCCGGCGGTGAGCAGATAAGCAGTAAATATAGCCAATAGGTGGATAACTTAAAGGGTGTTCTCCGGGCTTTTAATATTGATGATCTATCCTCAGGATAGGCCATCAATATCAGATCGGCGGGGGTCCAACACCAGGCACCCGTATGAGAAACTGTATGAGAAAGCGCAAGCAGTGCACACGTGCCATCTCCCTTCGTGTTTGCTGCTGCTTTGGCATAGACAGTAGCGGTGAGCAGGAAGAGAGATGAGAGACTGCACGTGCACATCGCGCACAACGTTTCCTGTTCAGTGGAGGTGCCGGGTGTCGGATCCCCGCCGATCTGATATTGATGACCTATTCTGAGGATAGAGCATTAATATTAAAAGCCTGGAAAACCCCTTTAAGGGTCCATTCACATGTCCTGGATCCGCAAAACATGGACACCGGCAACGTGCGGACCGCACATCGCTGGCACTATAATAGAAAATGCCTAATCTTGTCCGCAATTGCGGACAAGGATAGGACATGTTCTATTTTTTTTCGGACCCGGATCCCGGCATCACTCACAGGGTGGCACCATAAAGAGCCAAAGTAGCCTTCGTGATCCCTTTAAGACATCTAACTATATGGCTGTCCTTGGTTACACAGCAGACTGAGGTAATATTTAGCTGCACTCATTTTATTTGCTGGGCAGCAGCCATATATTATACTGCAGTGAATGGCACAATGTGTTGTAACAATGGTGAACCTCTCAGTAAAGAAAACTCTGCCCCATACAGAAATGTACATGCTTATATAAGAACAGAAATGTAGGCAAGAAAGCTATTAATGGTAGCAATGCCAGGAGTACAATGGCTGATCAACCGATTCAGATTCAAAGCTGAAAGAGCCGCTGTCCGCTTCTCCTGACATGTCTTCTTTAGAGTCACTCCTTTCCTCTGTGACTTCTACTAGAAATGTATGAATAACCCGACAACCAGGTTTTACCTTTCCACTTGTCAAGAGAGTGTGAGTTTACACAGTCTGGCATTGCCAGCACTGATTGGACAGTGTTAGACTGCACAGGAACACACCCCTAACCAGTAACACCCAGCTGGACTTTTATTGCAGACTGCTGGCAATTCGTTCATAGACTAGTAGGAAGAATAGAGGAATGGCAGGACAAACCGTTATATGAAAATATGTTCTAGAATTATTACATGGAGAATGCAATAGTTACTAAAACAGACATGTCCGGAGAGGTGATAAGTCCTCATTAAATACCATTAAAGGGGCTTTCAGAGTCCACAATACTGATAGTCAATCCTCAGGACAGGCCATCCATATCACATCGGATGGAGGTCTGACTTCCGGCACCCCAGCAGCTCAGCTGTTTGAAGGGCCACGGTGTTCTTATGAGCATCTTGGGCTCTTTATTGCTTACATGGGGCTTAGATGGTGCCCAGCCAGATGGTCTGAGGTGAACAAAGAAGAGGCCATTGCACTTCAGCCTCTTCAAACAGCTGATCGGCTGGGGTGGCGAGAGTCGGACCCTCAGGGATCTCATCTTGATTGCTTATCCTGAACCCCAAAAACTCTTTAAAATCAATTGTACTTCTGAAGAAGCATTGTTGCCTGGGAACGCAAGTCAGAGAAATCTTTGACAATGGTCGAGAGGTTGGTGGTGCTTTATGGAGGGATGCGGAAGATTGATTATTATGGCCTTACATTCAGACAGCTTAAAACTAGACCAGGCAGAAGATGCTAGATAGAAGACTGTGTGACAGATTCGGGCCGTCTTGCTAGACGTGTTATACACTTTTTCTCTTCCTTATGCTGTCTCTTGATTGCTTTACTTTACACCAATACTTTGTGCAAAACTTTTAGTTGCAATATCTGTGACTTCGCCCCGCTAACGCCAGGTCTAAAACTGTGGGCAAGGCGGGGAAGGGGCCGGGCCGGCAGGCCCGTCTCATTTACCATTTTTTATTCCTGGTTTAGGCGTAGAAAAAGGTCTAAATATAAAGACAGCTCAGAAGCAGTCTTGCATTTGGAACTGGCACTGGATGCGCCGAAGTTATGGAGAGGCACCTCTTCATAACTTCGACGGATCCTCCTCCAGCAATTGGGCTTTTTTAAGACCAGCGTATAAAACGCCGGTCTTAATAAATGTGCCCCTAAGTTTTAATATATGGAAATGAGCCTCCAGGAGCAACGGGGGGTTGCCATTACACCTAGAGTCTCTGCCCCCTCTCCACTTTCATAGACATGGTCAGGCAGTGTGACTTCAAATGTCATCACGCCTGGCCCTGTCAATCAAAGTGGATTTTCGTTGCTCCTAGAGACTCATTTGCATGTAGTAAAACATCATTTTCCTCAGCAATGCGGGCACATAGGAACATAGGACCAACACAGATGCCATCAGCTGCCAAGTGCACATGTAACAGGTCAGCCAGTGTCATAGGTACAAATCTGCTGAGAGATGCCCTTTAAGTATACCGATATAAAGTCACAGAACCCCATTACTGTCTTAGCCAGTAAAAGTTCCAAGTCTGATTCTACTATACACCACTTTATAAAGAGGGTGATATTTCGCGTTAGATCAGCATGGGCTGGGGCTTCTCTGGATCACTATCCATGTCGATCGTCTTGTATTCATGTTGGACTGGACCCCCAGATTCCTCACTGCTAAGGGACTGGAATAGCATAAAGCCAGGGCAACAACTCCAGGTTAGCGGAACATGCAGAGGGCATTAATAAAACATTTCCCATCCATACAATACCATTCTGTTCAGTAACTGGTTAATAGCAAGGAACGCATGCAGTATGTTAATGAAATGATGGGCATGAGGATCTTGGATGTCGCCATTACCTGCGTTTTTTGGTCCTTAGTGATACACAACTGAGTCAGGTACCAGGGTGAATTTTGTGGCTGAACATCAAAAAGGCTCAGAACAGGAATCATCAGAGCCTGTAATAATCCCGCCTCATCATTCCTGTCAATGGCCTCATTTACTTGGACTAAGGCTACATTGGCTGAAACAAAAGACATGCTTACAAAATTGCAAAAGGTTATTCACAAGATCTTCTCATAACTTTTTTCTTTAAGAGGACCTGTCAGGTGTTGTGTAAATGCTTCCGTATACCATAAAATAATGAATCTGAGGTATCTTCTCTTTGAATTCTGCATCCCTCTGTTATTCCTCCTAAAACGCATGGGTGCTACCATTCCCCTGGTCTATGAGGCATGACCAAGCAGACTGTGGACTCTGTGTTAAAGGAGTTATCGGAGTTATTTTTTTGTTCTTTGTACAGTATGTTTCTAACTAGGCAAATGTAAGGGCTTTACCATGCACTTACTTTATCTGCAGTGGCTCCTTTCTCAGATTTCACTGAGGGTCACATAACCTGTTCTGCAGAGCATTGCACAAGATCAGGTAGGGAGAAGATCCTGTGTGTATCAGCAGTGTCATTGTACAGCTGGGACTTTTAGTCCTACACATATAACATGCTGCTGAGTATCCTAGAAGGCAGAGATGTCACTCAGGGCAGCACTTGTATTCACTCCCTTTGCAAAGCAGGGGGAGGGGCAGAGATTGTTGTTATTGCAGGTAAACAAAGGGCCAAAAGAGAAGCTTTCCCTACAACTTGCTTAACTTAGTTATATATTGCTGACCATCAGATTTAGGCCTTATGCACACGACAGTTGTTTTGGTCCGCATCCGAGCCGTTTTTGCGGCTTGGACGCGGACCCATTCACTTCAATAGGGCCGCAAAAGATGCGGACAGTACTCTTTGTGCTGTCCGCATTCGTTGCTCCGTTTCGTGGTCCGCCAAAAAAATATAACCTGTCCTATTCTTGTCCGTTTTGCGGACAAGAACAGGCAGTTATATCAATGGTTGTCCGTGCCGTTCCGCAAATTGCGGAACGCACACGGACCGCAAAACACACAACTATGGTGTGCATGTAGCCTTAGGGTCCATTCACACGTCCGCAAAATGGGTCCGCATCTGTGCCGCAATTTTGCGGAACAGGTGCGGACCTATTAATTTTCAATGGGGCTGGAATGTGCTTTCCGCATCCGCAAAAAAATAGAACATGTCCTATTCTTGTCCGCAATCGCGGACAAGAAAAGGCATTTTCTATGAGAGTGCCAGCGATGTGCGGCCCGCAAAATGCAGAACGCACATTACCGGTGTCCGTGTTTTGCGGATCTGCAAAACACATACGGACGTGTGAATGGACCTTTAAAGTGCTATTTTTTTTTCAGAACTCGGACAACCCCTTTAAACAGGGGGAAAGGCAACATCCAATGTCCATTTATTATTTAGGCTTTTCCAGGAGGAATAACAGAGGTTCCACACAATGTTACTGTAAATTTATCAATTGGGGAATACAAGTATTTACTAAAACAGACATGCCAGGAAAAATGACAACATGACATTCTCAAATGCCCCAATTGAAATAAAAAGAAATCACCAGAAAATATAACTCTTCAAATCTGTTACAAAAAACTGCTCAGCAATTTTGTAAAGGAATGGTTTGGTTCTGAAATACCCTACTATCTTAGTAAAGAGGAGGTCCCACATTTAGGAGCCTCATCTATTAGTCAGAGAGGGGAGAGGCAAAAGATATCCTATCTTGGTCTGGAGGACCTGGCATGTCTGTTCACTATATTAACAGCCTACTGATTTTAATGAGAACTTGTGTAATGCAACGTTTCTCCTGCGGCGGCGCTGTAGGGGAACTCAATACTTGATTCTTGGTTCTTCTACGGATCACAGCTAATCACTGAGGGTCCCTACAGCTGGACATCCTGTATTTAACTTATTCATTTAATTTTTTTAAATAAAAATTAGATGGCCAGACAGAAGACTTCTATTCATTTGAGATTATTTTATTCTCTTGCTCGATAATTTGGAATTTTGTCTGTAGACTGAATGTGTCTTACAGGGAGATCAGAAGGCATAAGGCAAAGTCTTGAGCTAGAAGCAAGAATATTAGGCAGTTTGGGCAAGCTGCAGGAAGCTTTCTCACTATTGCTGCAGGTTAAATAGAAGCCGGGCTGTAAAATCATGCGACAAAACGCTGCAATCACCCGTATGTTTCGCCGCTCATGCAATCACGTCCACAGGCGTTCTCTCATTCAACGAGCCTTTCACCATGTAATGAGGTACTTACTGTTAACCTTATTAACGTGGCCCTGTATCTCTGCTTGGGTGAGAAGCTCTTCATAGACGTCTCTCTCTTCTTCAGAAATACTATTGTTCTGTGAAAGCAGAGAAGTTGTGAAGAATCAGAGTTAAACATCATCACAGCGCATATCAACGCAGTATAATAATCGTGTTGGCGGCGACAGCATAAAAGAAACTATTAGAATTATCTGGTGCGGTGCTCATCAGGACTGAATGAAAAGCAAACAGTCACTTACATTAAGGACTCATTCAGACGGCCGTAGTGCGGCCCATGTGTGTTCCACAATTTGCAGACTGCACATGGTCGGCACTACCATAGAAAATCTTTTTTTGCGGGGTCCGTGGAACGGAACTACGGATGCGGACAGCACACGGTGTGCTGTCTGCATCTTTTGCGGCCCCATTGAAATTGCGTTCCGACAGCCGTCTGAATGGGCCCTAAGTTGTATGTGCCTAGAAAAAGGGCCGCTTTTATTTTTTTTTCCAGGAACAGCGCCATTTTTGTTTTGTTCATAGTCTGGTATTGCCCCTTTGAAGTAAGAAAGACTGAGCTGAAACAACAGACACAGCGCGAGGAGAAGAGTGGTGCTGTTTGGGGGAAAAACAGACCTTTAGGGTAAATGCAAACATTCAGGCCTCTTGCACACGACCGTATGGCTTTTTTCAGTATTTTGCGGTCCGCAAAAAACGGATCCGCAAAAAATACGGATGACGTTCGTGTGCATTTCGCTTTTTGCGGAAAGGAACAGCTGGCCCCAGGTAGAACAGTACTATCCTTGTCCGTTATGTTCTATCTTTGAACGGAACGGAAAAATGGAAACGGAAGGTATATGGAGTACCTTCCATTTTTTTGCAGATCCATTGAAATGAATGGTTCCGTATATGGAACGCAAAAAACAGAATGTAAACGGAAAAAAGAGGCCTCAGGATTTGGCCTCATGCACACGACCGTTGTTGTGTTCCGTGTCCGTTGTTCCGTTTTCTGTGATTTTCTGCGGACCCATTGACTTTCAATGGGTCCGTTGAAAACTCGTAAAATGCACCGTTTGTCATCCGCGTCCGTGACCCGTGTTTCCAGTCCGTCCAAAAAATATGACCTGTCCTATTTTTTTCACGGACAACGGTTCGCGGACCCATTCAAGTCAATGGGTCGGTGAAAAAACACGGAGGCACACAAGATTGTCATCCGCGTCCGTGATCCGTGTCCGTTTTTTTCCTATCATTTTCAAGGCAAACTTGACTTAGATTTTTTTTTTCACTTTTCATGTCTGATGATCCTCCAAAAATCAAGGAAGACACACGGAAACAAAAACGGAAACGGATCACGGAACAACGGAACCCCGTTTTGCGGACCGTGAAAAAATACTGTCGTGTGCATGAGGCCTTTATGTGAGGAGAATCCATGCTGAAATCCACAGGTGTTCGCAGGGAAATCTGTGTGGGCAATCTGCATCAATTACATGTGGATTTGGTGCGGATTTTACTCTCCTCACTGTAGTGAATAGAGAAAATCCGGTCAAGAAAAATAAAATAAATGGACATGCTGTGGATTTTAAAATCAGGTCAAATTCCACATGGAAAAAAATCTGCATTGTGTACACGAGAATTTCTAATTCTCATAGAATACAATGTACATGACCTATGGTGCAGATTTTCTGCACGCTATGCTAGTCGTGGCCAGGATCACAAAGTAGCGGTGACTCACAGCACGAGTTGCAAAAAATCCAGCATTCACTTCTGGGGGATCACCGCTACTCTGCGATCCTGCCCGCGACCAGTGTCGCCGTGTAGCTTTACCATGATTATCTCATACAGTCCACGTCTGTTTTAGTAACTACTCGCATTCCCCGTGTAATAACAAATCGGAACATGTTTTCAGCTTCTAGCAGGAATAATAAAGGAACGGCACTATACGGTATAAGAATTGATGCTCCAGGATTGGTATTTCATAACAATGAATTCAAGTAGTTACTAAACCAGACATATCAGGAGGGGCGACAGATTGTCTTTAGGCTACGTTTACATTAGCGGATTCCGGCAGGCTGTGCCGGCAGGGGAACAGTCTGCCTGATCCATACTAAAGCTAGCCCATGTGTGCCGCCGGAAGTCCGCTCCGGCCCCATTCACTATAATGTGGACAGGCACGGCAAACATGCAGTTTATGCCCGTCCTCCTCTCGGCATGTTTGCCTCCGGCCTGTCCACATTATAGTAAATGGGGCCGGAGCGGATCTCCGGCGGCACACATGGGCTAGCTTTAGTATGGATCAGGCAGGCTGTTCCCGTGCCGGAACCTGCTGACGCTAATGTAAAAGTAGCCTTAATGTAGTAGGGATCTGTGCGCGTCCCCTGCTTGTTATTTAACATATCTTCTTACATTTCAGATTCTCTTCTGCCCGGCTACACGTCAGTCAGCAGAATACAGGAAGCCATTGTATGCAGCCTGTATTCTGTGATTGCCGTACAGGACTCGTGGATGAAAACCCAGAAATGACAAGTGAGATGTAAAGGACCTGAAGGGTACACGCCCCCGATCTTTACCTTTAATTTAGCATTGTCTTCTTTGATTTTCTTGGCTTGGTAGAGCTCATCGTGATACTGCTCCTCCAGTCCCCCCTCCACATTTAACAGCATTGCGTTTGGGTTCCTCAGGGTCACCATGGTCTGGCCTACGACCCCCTTATCCACGGCTTCATTAATGGCAATCACAGCTGCATGTACTAAAAACAAAGAGGAAACCATGATAAAAAGCGGCATTGTGGTGTACGCCTAAGGGCTCATGCACACAAACTGATTTTTCTTCCGTTTCTGTATGTAAATCATTCATTTCAATGTTCACATGTCATCTCCGAAAAAAAAAAAAAAAAAAAGAATACGTCCTATTCTTGTCCGTTTTGTGGACAAGGACAGGCATTGTTACAATGGATCTGCAAAAAAATAAAGATGCAACACGGACAACGCGAACCGCAAAACACTTATGGTCGTGTGCATGAGCCCGAAATGTGACTGAAAGGTAAGGAGCACTAGAAGATCCAACCCGAAGGGGTTAAGAAATGGAGTCGCTCCAGTGATTAGCCGATCGCCTTCGATCCGGCCTCAGAAACCGCAGAGACCAGCTGTTATCCACGAGGAAAGCTGTGACCTGCTACACACATGAACAGCATGGTGCGAGGAGAGGTGAAGACGCCCGTGCGGATAGTCGCTGCTCCTACTACTCAGGTATAACATTCTTCTACACAGATCATCAATTTAAGGTAAATCTGAGGTGAACACACTGGGAGCAGATTCATCAAAACTGGGTAAAAGTATAACTGGCCTGGTTACCCTTAGCAACCAATCACTGCGTAGCTTTAATCTTTCTAGAGCAGCCAAACAAATGAAAGCTGAGCTCTGATTGGTTTCTTTTAGAAATGAAAGAAACGCTAAAAATAAATTAGATTCAGGTTCGATTTGGCAATTTGGTCAACCAATTCGATTTGGGTCTGAATAGATTCCACAATCTAAACTGAAGGTGCTCAAATTGGCCTGAAACTCTGATCTCTCAGAGGACCCACATGTTTTCTCTCTAGTTTCTCATTTAAAAAAAACAAAACATGTTTGATTATCCCCCCCCCCCTTTTTTTTTGAAGGGCAAGCTGTGCCTTTTTTTTTTTTACCATGGGCGATACTAATTGGGGCAGATTTATCAAAACTGTTGTAAAGGAAAATTGGCTTAGTTGCCCATAGCAACCAGATTCCTTTCAGGAGCTCTGAAAAATGAAAGGTGGCATCCAATTGGTTGCTATGGGCAACTAAACCAGTTTCCCTTTACACAGTTTTGATAAATCTCCCCCATTATGTTCATATAAAACAGGGAAAGGAATTAATACGCTATTTTTTTAAAAACTTTTTTATTTTATTTTAAATCCTCTTAGGGGACTTGAACATGTGATCATTTAATCACTTGTGGCATAGACTGAAATAGCATACAACTGCAGTCTATGGGATCGTCACTCATTCTGCAGACAGGGCTTAGCAGGCAGTTAGTTACGGCAGGCCTGGGAGCCTTCACCGCAGGGAGTCTGATCGGAGGACAGAGTCCTCTCCTACTGTCTAATCTTTTAGATGCCGCGGTTGTTATTCACCACGTCATCTGAGGGTGTCAATGGCCAGGATGGGAGTTATCTCCTATCCTGGTCATTGCGGCCAGGTGTCTGCTGTATTACATAGCTGGCACCCAACACTTATGGAGTAGGCCAACAGGTGTATAATGGATATACCGGACTAAATCAAATAATTGTAATGTGAATCAGACACACAACCTGAATTTTAAAGAAAATTAAGGAAAACCTTTATCAAATATTTTTTCACATATTAAAGCGGCTCTGTCACCAGATCATCCCCATTAAACCAGGCACATAGCCTGGTAGGGGTGATCCTGCAGTTTAAAATAATACCTTCCTCCTCAACGACGGCGCCACGGTTGTTGATAAAATTGTACTTTTATTCCTTTGCTGGCTGGCTTTTTCAGTATGAGCACCGCTATGCAATGCCTACCGACATCTAAGCACCCCCCCCCCCCCCCCTTTTGATTGACACCGCTAGAGTACGACTTGAACTTGGCCTAGAGCTGTCAATCAAGGGGTGGGTTAGACATCAGTAGGCATCGCATAGCGGTGCTCGTACTGAAAAAGCCCGCCTTCTGGTGCTCGAAATCCTGTAAAGGAATAAAAGTACAATTTTATCAACAGTGACGTCGACAGTGAGGAGGACGGTATCATTTTAAACTGCAGGATCACCCCTATCAGGCTATGTGCCTAGTGAAATAGAGGTGACCTGACGACAGCACCGCTTTAAGAATATATGAATATTATATGGCGGTTCCTGTTATGATATAATTTTAAAAGTGACTCCATGAGTTGAAGAAGTTTTCATTGGTACCATTTTGGGGTGCTTATGACTTTTTGATTACATGTTACTCCATTTTTTGCCAGGCGAGGGAACAGAAAACAGCAATATTATATTTTAATTACACATTATTCCCAATCTTACAACAAAACATGAATACTGAGCAGTTTTTTTTTTATATATCTCTTACAGATAGAAGTGTCCCTTTAATACTTAGCCATTTACTAAATTCTTTCAGACATATAGTGAAATAGACATAAAAACTCAGTAAAACAGTTTCAGATACAAGGTAATTGCCCCTCGTCTCTAGAATACGAATGATTTAGCATTCTGGGAGGTTATTTAGCAATGGATTCAACACATTTCCTAATTTGTCATTTCTTCATTATATAGGGGTTTTCCGGGAGTTCAGTACAGATTGGCCTATTCTCAGGATAGGTCATCAATATCTGATTGGTGGGGGTCCGACTCCCCCACCTATCAGCGGTTTGAAAATGCATCACAGCTTACCAAATACAGAGCCATACATCGCATAGAGGGCTGTGCTCGGTATTGCAGCCTGGGCCTATTCACTTGAATGGGACTGAACTGCACCTAGGCCATATAACTGATGATGTCACAGGCCTACGAAGAGGCCTCAGCGCTTATCGAGCACGGTGGTCTCTTCAAACAGCTGAACACGGGAATGTCGAGTCCGACTCCCACCAGTCAAACACTGATCACCCATCCTGAGGAATAGTCATTAGAAAATTTGATTTGCACGTGTTAGGACATGGAGCAAGGAACTCTGGGAACGCGGGCTCACCCTTAATGCCATGCATGCAGCCAATCAGCAGCCAGCCATGCTTGTGATGTCACAGCCCTATAAATAGCCTCAGCCATCTTGGATTCAGCCATTTTCCAGTGTACTTAGTGCAGGGAGAGATGTCAGCAGGCGCTAGGGACAGTGCTAGGAAAGACTATAAAACTTTTATTTTGCTGTATAGAAGTTCAGGGAAAGGATAGGGAGGAATCATTCCACAGTATTGAAGCAGAACAGGGTTCAGTAGGGGAGTTTACAGCCTGGGTAATAGGAACAATGATAGTACACCTTGCTGCACTGACTGGGGATCCAAATTGCAATTATACAGCTCTGTAATTCCAGCAAACCGTTCTTATTATTGGGGTGCAAGTGCTGTTTGATACAGGGGTTATTACAAGGAAATATTTCTGTCTTATTTGCCCTTGTGCGGTGCAGTTATATGTTCTAGAGCATTTTTTGGCTTGTATTAGTGGGAAAAAATATATATTATTTGCCGTTCAGCGGTGCAGTTATATGTTCTAAAGCCTTTCATGGCGTGCATAAGTGGAAAAAAGTAAGGGCCTATTTGCCGTTCAGCGGTGCAGTTATATGTTCTAAAGCCCTTTTTGGCGTGTATTAGTATTTGCCGTTGTGTGGTGAAGTGAGAAAATTACAGCCCTTTTTGGCGTGTATTAGTGTAATGCCCCAGAGGTGCATTGCCACTTCTGCACCCTGCTACTGTCTCTACTGGGCTAGTGTCATGTCGTTTATGTATTTATTTTCAGGTCCCGCATAATTTGCATTCATATTCTTGTTATATAACTGTTCAAGTGTAATATGCCTGGTTCATCAGCAGGTGGCAGCATCAATGGCAGAGGTACAGGTACATGGATTGGAGCTTTTCCTCCCATTCTAACACCCCCCTCTGTGGTGTGGTGGGCGTTTCCCACTGGCTGAAGGAAGGGTGGAGTTCTAGAGAGAGTTAGAGCAGTCTAGCATACCCCTCCTAAGGGAAGGTTGAGAGTACACCCTGCTAGGGGAAGGCAGCAGGAGCACATCCCCCATCTGGCCCAGTTGGAGCACCTTCAGCTCAGTTGGACCTGGAGGCAGAAGCCTGAAGCCTCCAAAACCAGGAGTAAATGTTCCCTGGACAAAGCTAGAGACAGACCAGATTGCAAAGTGAAGTACAGCCTAAAGAGGGAGCTGAGTTCGATAGCCAGCCTGTTAGCACAGCAGAGTCAGAAAACAATAGGGAGGAGTTTGCCTTCCACAGTTCATGCCAAAGCTTGCTGGAAACCAAGATAAAGCCGTTCAGCGGTGCAGTTATATGTTCTAAAGCCCTTTTTGACGTGTATTAGTGGCACAAAAAAAAGTATTTGTCGTTGTGTGGTGAAGCGAGAAAATTACAGCCCTTTTTGGCGTGGATAAGTGGCAAAAAAATATATATATATTTGCCGTTGAGCGGTGCAGTTCTATGTTCTAAAGCCTTTTGTGGCGTGTATAAGTGGAAAAGAGGAAGGGCCTATTTGTCGTTCAGCGGTGCAGTTATATGTTCTAAAGCCTTCTTTGCCATGTATTAGTGGAAAAAATGGCTTGTTTGCCGTCGTGTGGTGAAGAGAGAAAATTACAAACTTTTTAAGGGTGTTTTAATTTCCTTTTTATTTATTTATTTGATCTGACAGTATGTCAGACAGAGAAGTGCCAGGCCCTGCACAAGGGAGTGTCAGAGGCCTAAATGTTTCCGGTGCAGACACAGGTCGCAGCAGAGTATGGGGGCATGGCAGGAGTCGCAGCGAGAGGCCTGAGCTCCCGGTGTCATCTAGCGGTCGTGTCTTGACCAGCAACCCAGCGGTTCTTGAATGGTTGACACTGTCATCCACTTCGTCCCAAGTGACATTAGACACCCCCAGCCCGGAGTCGGTGGGTTAGTCAGACACAACCCTTAGTTAGTAGGGCCCGGGAGAAGGCCCTATGCCCTCACCTGTCCTCAACATGCCTCTGTCCTTTTCTGTTCCCTCAGCCAGACAAGTATTATATGCTGTGGTCTCAGCTCCACTATACAGCGAGGACGAGCTACTAGAGGACAGTCAGCAGCTACTGACCAGCCAAGATGTGGAGGAGACATCCGCCGCTTCCTCCGGTAGGCAGGCAAGTAGTGATAAGGGGAGTTGCGTGGGAGCTGGTGTTGCGAGCAGTCAGGCTCCTGAGCCAGAAACCGTTGAGGACGACATCAGTGACGTGCAGACAGTACTCGATGATAATGTAGCCGATCGCACTTAAAAGCCGGGTGAATTAGGGGCTTCGTCATCATCGGGAGAAGAGGGTGGCACCTTGCCCGTGAGGCAACAGCGGAGCCTGCAAGTCACTAGTGTAGCCGGGAGTCAGCAGGGTCACAGCAGTGGGAGGTCGGGAGCCAAACGTGCCAGGTGTAGACCACCCGCTTCGCAGGAGCGTACCTGCCCGGAAAGTAGTGGTGCAGGGTTTCACAGAAGCAGCGGCGGTAAAAGTCAGTCAGTGCGGAGTGTTGGGGGTAAAATCACCTACTCAGCGGTGTGGCAGTTTTTTGTTAAGCCGCCGGAGGTGAACATGGCCATTTATAGAATCTGTGGGTAGAAATTGAAGCGTGGCCAGGGTGCCAATGTTGGCATCACGGCCCTGCGTCAACATATGCAGCGTCACCATAAAGGGGCCTGTGAGAACCGTGGCTCTGATGTGGTGGTCCAGCCTGTCACAGCAACCGCTGCATCACCCAGTGGCACGCACCCGATTTCAGGCAGTCAAGGCTCCACCACTCAGCCGAAAGGAAGCTGTCTGTCCTTCCCATCATCTGCTAGTCCTGATGCTCATGCTCCTCCTCCTACTCCTCGTCAGCCATTCCGTCAGCAATCGATCACCGAGGCGATTGCCAAGAGACAACAGTATGCATGCACTCATCCAACGGCGCAGAAGCTGAATGTGCTCCTGTCCAAGTTACTGGTGCTGCAGTCCCTCCCTTTCCAAGTGGTGGACTCTGCACCTTTCAGAAAACTGATGGCTTGTGCTGAGCCGAGTTGGAGAGTCCCAAGCCGTCATTTCTTTGCCAAAAAGGCAGTACCAGCCCTGCACACGTATGCAGAACAGAAGGTGGGCCAGTCCTTAAGCCTGTCGGTGTCTGCCAAAGTGCACGGCAGTGCCAACGTGTGGAGCTGTAACTACGGTCAGGGACAATACATGTCCTTTACGGCCCACTGGGTGAATGTGGTTACTGCACAGCCACACCAGCAACTTGGCCAGGTGACGCTGCTCATCCTCCACAGTGTCCTCAGCATCCACTGCAGGGACAATTCACAGTGCCCCTCCAGCATACCACATGTGCAGGGCATGGCGGTGTCATGTTTGCCTGGGCAAATGGAGTCACACAGGGGAGGAACTGCTCCATGTCCTTCATCAAGAAATTGAATCCTGGCTTTCTCCGTGACAAATCAAAATCGGAACCATGGTGACCAACAAAGGGAAGAACATGGTGTCGGCGCTGCGTCAAGGAGGGCTGAGCAATGCACCCTGCATGGCACACGTGTTCAATCTGGTTGTCAAGCGGTTCCTGAAGTCTTCCACCCATCTGCAAGACATCCTAAAAATGGCCAGAAAACTTTGCATACACTTCAGCCACTCGTACACCGCAAAGCACACCCTCCGTTGAGCTGCAGTGGCAGAACGGCATCCCCCAACATAGGCTGATATGCGATGTTTCCACCCACTGGAATTCAACCCTCCATATGTTGGACCGACTAACAGAGAAAGGCCATAAACAATTTCTTGATGATCCAAGCGGACAGGAGTACTCCCCTGTGTAACTTCGATGTCAGCCAGTGGCAGCTCATGCGTGACACCTGCCATTTGCTCAGGCCCTTTGAGGAGGCCACGTTATTTGTTAGTCGCCAGGACTACGGGATGAACAACGTCATTCCACTGCTTCATGTCCTGCAACAGATGCTGGTAAATCTGGCAGGTCAGGAGACTGGAGATGTGAAGCCTAGATCTTATGGCCACATGAGCCCTGTGCAGGCTGAACTGGAGGAGGAGGAGGACATTGGAGCACAAGCAATGTGTAGTGAAATGGGTTGTTTTTAAACATAGGTGGCAGGAGAAGAGGAGCAGGAGCAGCCAGAGGAGCTATAGGGTGATGAGGAATATGAGGCAGAGGACCCAGACACACAGTGGCTGTATGCAGTGGAGATGGAGGCAGGGAGTCCCTCCCAGTTACTTGCATAAATGGCCTAATAAATGCTCACTTGCTTGCGTAGTGACAGCCGAATTGTCAGCATTTGGGATGACTTCTGGCTCTCCAACTTGTTGGACCCTCGCTACCGGTCCAAAAAGGGGGCCTTTTTTACACCCGCTAAGAGGGAGGACAAACTGAACTACTATAAAGACATCCTATGTAGTCAGTTGGCCGCTGCCTATCTGCACCATCGTCCATTCTCTCGTAGGTCTGACCGGGGAGGCCCTCTGCACTCACGTTCCTCTGCCATGACTGCTCTGGCAGGGTGGGGGGGGGGATAGGAGCAGTTCCAACTCCATCAGGCAGCAACTTGAGTCTAGAGTCGCTGATGAGCAGCTTTCTTCACCCGCTAGTGAAGAAACTACTCACCAGCAGTAGCTAGACATGGAGCAGGACCTGAACCAGCGGGTGGTGGCATACTTATGTGAGATGGGGAAACAGCTCTCCATGTCTGAACACTGTTGGTGTGATTAAATTAAATGTTCTGGGAACTGACATTCTGCTGTTTGGCTAAAAGATGCCGCGATTCTTAACACATCTACAGAGTGTACATATATCTCCATATTCATTGAGAGGGTGGAGTTACAAGTCTGGAGAGGAAGCCAGCAGCCATCTTAGAAGGAGGCTGTGAGAGACACAGACTGTGTGAGCAGTGAATCCGATGGCATCCAGGTATGAGAGTGACAGAGCTGCAGCTAAGTGAAGCTGATCGGCCCAAGACCTTGATCATCGGTCCAGAGGAAGAAGATTGCTGCCCAGGAACGCTGATGAGGAGCAGTAGTAACAAAAGCAACATACACTGTGGTACCACATGCTTGTTGGAGCGACGTTTGTCCTGTTCAGAGTCCACCACGGATGCTAGCAGACCTGGGTGGTAAGATCGGGCATGGCACCTCATCACAGTGTTTGGCGCCTAGAGACTGAGACCAAGCCTGATTTGTAGGGTTTCTGTTTGTGTCAGGCCACAAGGGTTAATACATTTCATTGCAAGGACTCCATAACTTAAAGGGACATTTCACCTTCGAGAGCTGATAAATACCCACCAACTCAAGCCAGGTGGGTGTTTGGCTCAGAAGGAATACTCTGGCACGTAAGCTGTTTGTGCTGCACCGCAGGCCAGCCAGTAGCACACACCCATACAGTGATCTTGTTCTTTTAGGAAAATAACAGGTAAGGTGTGGCAGTTTAGTTGTGCCCGCCAGAAGGTAAATTACTTGCCCTTTCCTCCTGCATCCATCGGAAGGCGCTGTGCAGCACAAGGGTCTCAGCTTTCGTGCTGGGTGTATGGTAAATTGATTGTATGTTCTCAGCATTTGTGGTTGTGTTTATTGCCACATTTAAGTAAAATTCTGTTTTGGCAAAAGCTGGTGTGGGGTTGCTTTCCTCGTTCGTGACTTCACTGTATCCTGGGGAGCCCAGGCTTACACTTGGAAAGCACTCTGTCACCCCCACATTGAAGATCCGCTGGACTACTGGGCAGCTTTACTGGATTTGTGGCTGCAACTGGCAGAGTTTGCCCTGGAAAAGCTTTCCTGCCTGGTCAGTAGTGTGGCATCAGAGCGGGTGTTCAGTGCGGCGAGGGCCATAGTTACCCCAAGAAGAACTCGCCTGTCCACCCAAATTGTGGAGAGACTGACCTTTGTCAAGATGAATCAGGCTTCAATCAGCCAGGGATTTCAACCCATCAATGCTGAGCATCAGACTAGATCATCCATGGTGCCACACTAACACTTTGACAAAAGAGAACGGTTTCTTCTGCTACCTGCCTCAGCTACTATTCTGATGCCGACATCCGCCTGATGCCACACATCTGATGCTAAGTGCTCCTTCTTTTCACCCACCATCTTCAGCTGGTACTGGTATTGCCACCCACCTCCCCACTCTGTCAATGGGTCACTCTGTGGTCTCCTGATGCTGCTGCCATCTTACCACTCAGGTCTCCTGATGCTGCTGCCATCTCCACACTGTCATTGTGCCACCCTGTGGCCTCCTACTGATGCTGCTGCTGCCACCACCTCCACACTCTGTCATTGTGCTAATCTGTGGCTCCTCCTGATGCTGCTGCCACCTCCACACTGTCCATGGTGCCACTCTGTGGCCTCCTCATGCTGCTTCCACCTCACCACTATGTCATAGGGCCACTCTGTGGACTTCTCATGCTGTTCCCACCCTCCCCACTTCATGACTATTTTACCTTTTGGCCTGGCTGACATCATCATTTATTTGACCCTTCTTCTGATCTGTCAGAAGGAAGGAAAAATGAGACGCACAACAGATCTGTCTATGTAACATCTGTAAGGCATGCATGACATGGTCCCTATTTTGCATCAGAATTGGCATATGATTTGGTAGCCAAAAGCAGGAGTGGGTACAAAAACACAGAAGACATTAGAAGAATTACTGAGCAAATGCTGACCGAGTGAAGGCGGATGCTCCACAGACAGGATCCGTTTTTTGGGGGTTATTGTTCTGATGGATCATAGGAAGGGAAAAATAATCAATGACGTCAATACAAACTTACTGCTGACACCCACTCCCCTCTGTTGGGGGGGGGGGGGGGCTCTCTACTTGTATAAGCGTTTAATAGAACAGGTTCTGTAGAAATCTATGTGGAATCTGTGAATTGGTGTAAAAGGAGTGCTCTCTTTCTTGCTGTAGTAGGATCTTAGGCCTCTGCACGGTTCTTTATACCTGGCACTAACATTGACCTGTAAGACCGAGTTCACACTTAAGTTATTTGGTCAGTTTTGGCCCCGTAACGGCCCAAATAAGTGAAGTGTGCAGTGATTCTAAGAGCGACGCCTGTCATATACATGTCATACTGACTCACAGTATTGTTTCACTACCACAGCAGACTCCCTATGCGTGTTACTGCAAGGCACAGTGTTCTACACCACTATACAGGCTCTCTGCAGCCAGGAAATAGCTGTTTTTTTAACGTGATTCGCTACGAATAAATTCAGATCGAACCAAATTTTTGGGGAAAATTCGGCGAACTGGCCAAATCGAATTTTATAGAATACCCTGAAAGCCCCTTTAAAACATTCAAACAGCCATCATTTAATGCAAATAAAGGCAATCATTAATTTACTGTTCCATACTCACACAAGCAGGTCAATACCTCTTTATATTGCCATACACTTTGCTACCACTAGAGGGTGACAAATAGTAACATCAATCAACATACAGCATAGACTTATGTATCAAGAGAAGTGACTAAAAGAAATTCAGAGAACTTACAGGCTGCTTCATCCACAGAGAGTTCATTAGCCAGAATTCCCCCAATCTTGCTGAATGACGGCATCTGGATCCCGTACTTTTCCAGCTCTTTCCTCATGTTACTGATCTCTTCCTCTACATACCAAATAAAGGCGATTAATACAGTGGACATTGCATTTCATACACTACTTCCTTATGTATGATATTAAAATATCTAGAAAAGGGTTCTTCACATAGACTAATGTAGTAGGAGTATAAAATATGCTATACATAATATATACATATACATTATACCAGGATAGATAATCCTTGACTACCACGTGCCATTTATAATACTAAGATTTTTCATATGGGGCAGAGGGGCTTTGGGCTTCCTCAGGCCCCAGGGATTGGGGTCAGTTTTTACCTCTGCACCCCTACAGCTAGCTCCTGTTTTTTTCCTTTCATGATGATGTCTACTTTATTTGGTTACCTGTAAAATCCACCTTGCCCAATAAGTCTTGTATTTGAGGTGCAATTCCAAGTTTGAACAGGTATAAACTGCAATAAAAAATACGGCAATCAGCAGCAAGAACAAATATAACAGGGATGAAAGAAGAACATTTATAGATTATATTTTATCTAAGCATTTAGAAGAGAGTGAAATTACATAATCTGCAGGATGTAGTAAATATAAATGATATATAGAGACCATAAGAACTTACAGGGTATTGTAATAGAGGAAGAAATATAAATTAAAGCTGTGCACATAAAAGACACTGCTGTACCATCTGCATCCAGCAGAGGGCGCCAGATATTTGGTCAACCTGGATAGGAAGAGGGCAGGGAATACTGCCCCAGTGTGTGCACATGTGTGCAGAAACTAGGTGTATACCCTGGTCAGAGCCCAGATACCAGAGCAGTCAGAGCGGAGAACAGGAGCCAGGAGAAAAGTTTTGGCCTCATGGTCCCGGAGTATTGTCAGCAGAGTGTCAGAACCAGCCAGATATCAGAGCAGCTGGCGGCAAGTGAAGATTAAAAGAGCCCAGGGGTGTGCAAGCCACAAAGCGCTGGAGAACACAGGCAAATGAGAACCGGCATCTCAGAAAAGGCACCTGATTTACCCAGTGTACAGAGAGGCTCAGCACAATATGGCTCTGAAGTTGTCCTTGGCTCAGTCAAGAGTTCAAGCATTATATTATCCTCATTGCCTCTGTGAGACATAAAAGACTATTCTATATACATATATACTAGAAATGAGCGAATTTCTTAAAAGTTCGGCGTGATGATGTAATCTCGTACCGCACGGGATTTTGGCCGAGATCTTCAAGAAAGATGGAGGCTAGTGGCCCGTCGCGAGCAAATGGAGGAGGCAAGTTTTAAATTTATCATTTTTTTTGTACTATTTCAGGGTAAATCGATTCGCTGACACGAAGCACGAGGAAATTCGGCTTCTCGGCGAATTAAATTTATCCTGAAATTTGGATCGAATTCCACTTCGATACGCTCATCTCTAATATATACAAGTTATATCTGATGTGCATTATCTCCAAATGTTTGCACAGGTTCTTTTCTACCCTCCAAAAGCTGAAGGAAGTCACCAAAATGTGATGGAAGTCGTGAACACTGCAGCAGCAGGTTGTTGCTACATGAATCACAGAAATTATATAATCCCCGCCACATCTATGTATCTAAACTAGATTATTTCAGTTCACCACTGGCAAGCCATCCTCCACTAGAGTGGCACAGCCCTGCACTGCTCACCCCAATCTGTTTTTAGGTTTGAGCAGTAACATTTCGCTTTTGTCCGTGTGTCCACTGGAGAATACATGAACTTGCTTTAGAATTATTTTGAAATGGTATTAAATGGTTTGATTTCAAGTACTAGACAAAGAGGAGACCTTTGGCACAGAAAACTCAGCAAAAGGGAATTTCGATTTCAACAGATTGCTCCAGAGGAACAAAGGTTTGTTGGCAGCTCTGTGCTCGAAACAGCTTAAAGGGAACCTGTCACCTGGATTTTGGGTATAGAGCCGAGGACATGGGTTGCTAGATGGCAGCTAGCACATCCGCAATACCAGTCCCCATAGCTCTGTGTGCTTTTATTGTGTCAAAAA
The DNA here is from genome assembly GCF_905171765.1 of Bufo bufo. Classification (NCBI taxonomy): domain Eukaryota; kingdom Metazoa; phylum Chordata; class Amphibia; order Anura; family Bufonidae; genus Bufo; species Bufo bufo. The sequence goes on from NC_053390.1 coordinate 110,630,394, forward strand.
ATTACCCTGAGATGAGTCAGAGCTTGAAAATAGGACTCTTCTCTGGTCACACAAGTAAGATATGACTCTTTTATGTTAATTTGCATATGTATCAAATCGTTGTTTTTTTTACACAATAAAAGCACACAGATCTATGGGGACTGGATATTGCAGATGTGCTAGCGGCCATCTAGCAACCCATGTCCTCAGCTCTATACCCAAAATCCCAGTGAAAAGTTCCCTTTAACTCTGAGGGAACGTTTTGAGGGCTCTTATATTTATCTTGATGCCCGAGTTGTCGCTACAGCTGATCAAGTTATACATTTCTCATGCAGGTTCGCCTCCGCTGGTTACCAACTATCTCCGTTGGCTCATAGAGGGGGGTCCTGAGAGGAGGAATTAAATATTGATGACCACTCTACAGGATAGGTCATCAATATCTGATCGGCGAGGCTCTGACCCCAGCACCCCCACCAATCAGCTGTTTGAAGGAGCCAGAGTGCTCAGATGAGTGTCGCAGCCACTCCATAGTACACCAAGCACAGCGCCGTACATTGTATACTGGCTGTGCTTCACTTGAATGGGACTAAGCTGCACAAAGGCCACATGAGTGATGAAGGTGATGCCATAGACCGAGAGAGAGGTGGCACTGCTCACCTGAGCGCTGAGGCCCCTTGTATCATCTGATTAGCAGGAGTGGCGCCATCACGTGGTGTGCACTGTACTACTGCCTGCCAGTGAGCAGTGACATTCTCCTGCCACCTCCCAGCATGCAGTCTTCCCTCTATAGTGCTTTCAGTTTTTTTACAAGTGATTTTATCATGTTATTGTGCCAGTCCTGACTATGGGACATAAATCAGCAGGTAATGGGCTAAGGCTTTTTTCACACCTGTGGCCAGACAATGGAGGGAATCACTGGACAAAGCGTTTTGTGTGTGGCTGATTCTCAGCATATTTGCCGGGTAGCAGCCGGATCTCTGCCAGACCCCATTGGGGTCTGGTGGGAAGCTGGTAGTATCCGGCAACACCTGATCCTGAGAACTGAGGCAAGTGTGAAACTAGCCTAAGTAACCATTAGCCCATAAGCTAATTCTGTTCCCCCTTATTTCGAAAAGTGGTCAACCCAATTACTAATCCTGATTCCTGACTAGATCAGATAACACGGCTCCTTAAACTAATGGAAAGACCTGTGTCCAAGTCTACCAGAAGCTGAGGATGCGGATTTCACATCACAACACTTAAATGCTGAGGCGTTTAATGAATAGAGGAAGTCAAGGTGTGAAGAATCCATTAGGTTCATCGCTGCTGACAAACTCAAGCTGACGCACGATCCTTACACAGGTCCCGGCCTGAAGGAAATTCAATTGATCGTGTTTTGTTTAGAAACTTTATCTGTCTTTAAAATGCAAAGTTCTCAAAGCACAAAAGCACCTTCTCTTTACTGTCTGGAAGTGAAAGAATCCAGGGGAGTTGCATCAATACCAGCTTAGAAGGCCAGTGAAACAGAAAAGCTGCATTAAGAAAATAAATGTCTACTGGCGTAGCCTTAAAGGGGTTGGGAAGCCTAATTAAAAAACTTATTTCTGGCAGCAGTTTGTTAAAGGAAACCTGTTGACTGAGCTGCAGGCAGCATGTTCTAGAGCAGGAGGAGCTGAGCAGAATGATTTATAGATCTGTGGGAAAAAATTCAGTAAATCTTATATTTTATTCATTTATATTTCCGCTCGTTCTGGGCTTTGAAGTCCAGGAGACGGTCCTATCAGTGATTGACAGCCTGCCCTCTATGACTGTGTATACAAAGATAGCTGTCAATCACTGATCTGACCGCCTACTGGACTTCAAAATGAGTGGGGATATAAATGAATAAAATACAAGTCATACTGAAACTTTTCCCCGCACTTCTGGTCTGGCCAGCAGGACCACCAGAGGTGGAGGGTATTTTCAAAGATGATTTTTTTTTTTTTTCAAGGAAACCTGTGCCCATCTGAAGATACAGTGTAATCTGCAGGCAGCATGTTAAAGAGCAGAAGGAGATGAGCAGATTGATATATACTCTAGCGGAAAAATGAAAAAAAGGACACCTGAAAAAACTTAAAGGGGTTGTCCAGGTTCAGAGCTGAACCCGGACATACCCATATTTTCACCACGGCAACCCCCCTGATGTTAGCATCAGAGCATCTTATGCTCCAAAGCTCTCCTTTGCCCTGCGCTGGATCGCGCAGGGCAAGGGCTCTTTTGTTTACAATAACACACTGCCGGGTGGAAGTTTCCGCCCGGCAGTGTGTTCAGTGACGTCACTGGCTCTGATGGGCGTGCTTTAGCACTGCCCTAGCCGTTTTACTGGCTAGGACAGCGCTAAAAACCGCCCATCAGTGCCGGTGATGTCACTGGGCTTCCTGGCACTCCAATGGAGAGCCCGGTTCGTCACCGGAACTCCTGAAAATGCCTTTGCCCTGCACGATTTAGCGTAGGGCAAAGGAGAGCATCGGAGCATGAACTGCTCTGATGCTCAAGTCAGGGGGGGCTTCCTGGGTGAAAATGGGGATATGTCCGGGTTCAGCTCTGAACCCGGACAACCCCTTTAATGCAATTGAGCTGAGATTGACAAAGTATAAACTGCTAGTGATGCTTGGTCAATGATCACACAACCAAGGTGGCGCCCCCTTTATTTTGGGTTCAGCAGCAGGGTACATGTTGAGGCAGGGCCACTGGGCCGCTATTTATGTTATAATGGCATCTAATGAGCATACAAACTGAAGGAGTCAGCAGTGAAATTCTGCTTCTATTTTCTGAGCGCTTTTTAATCACATTGGGATTGTATTACGAGCATTCTTCTGAACTGTTTTCACTGGAAGAAGTTGGCCTGACAATTCGTATACACGGCGAGGTCCTGTGGCCACACAAGAGACACTAGCTGTCCACATGTGTTTCTATTTAACGGACTTGACATCATGCCTCAGCTACAGAATAAGCCTGTGCTAACTCAAACCCTAAGGCCTCTTTCACACGAACGATACGGATTAAGTCCGGATGCGTTCAGGGAAACTCGCACCATTTTGCAAGCAAGTTCAGTCAGTTTTGTCAGCAATAGCGTTGAGTTTTTTCCGCGCGAATGCAATGCGTTTTGCGCGCGCGTGATAAAAAACTGAATGTGGTACCCAGACCCGAACCCGGACTTATTCACTGAAGTTCGGGTTTGGGTTAGGTGTTCTGCTAATTTTATTATTTTCCCTTCTAACATAGTTATAAGGGAAAATAATAGCATTCTTAATACAGAATGCTTACTAAAGTGTGGCTTTAGGGGTTAAAAAAAAGATATAATTACTCACCTCATCCACTTGATCGCGCAGCCGATATAGTCTTCTTTCTTCTTCCTGAAGGACCTTCAATGACGTCATCGCGCTCACCATGTGGTGTGCGCAATGACGTCATCGAAGGTCCTTTTGCAGGTCCTGAAAGAAGAAGAAAGAAGACTATGCCGGCTGCGCAATCAAGTGGGTACCACAATCAGTTTTTTATCACGCGCGTGCAAAACGCATTGCACCCGCGCGATAAAAACTAAACAATGCCACGCAAACGCAGTAAAAAGTGACTGAAATTGTGTGTCTACTCGCGCGGGTTTCCCGCAATGCACACGCGATGCATCCGGAGCAAATCGTGTGAAAGAGGCCTTAAGGCTTCCAGACTTTTGCCTCATCTTGTTCTGGGCTCATTATTTCCCACGTGTCCCCTAACCTGCACCTCTGTTGTTCTGTCAGGGCTATTGATTTTTTCTAAAGATTTCCAATGGTTCCGAAATCTGAATTGTTGGCAATTTGATTCAGGCGAATTTTGGAAAGCGAGGCAGATAAAGAGACCAAGAGGGGAGAGAAAAAAAAATGACTAGATAGAGAAAAAAAAATTCCGGCCAGTTAGTTAACTTTCAATTCACTTCAGACCCAAATCAAGTTGGTTGACTGATTGACCCGAATTGAATTTTTTGCATTTCTCTCATATCTGTTAGTTAATATTAAACTGTCAGATACGGAGCACCCCCCAAACTAGAATAAGCGGTGTAAGTGACGCCGAGTCCGGTCATATCATTTCTATCTTCACACTTATTTTCATTCTGACGGTGTGCTCCCACAAACCAGCAGTAAAATGCATTGAGAGGACTCCTGTTCCTGTTCTCACTCAAGAAGGAGTCCTCTCAATGTATTTTACTGCTGGTTTGTGGGAGCACAGCCTAGGAATGCAAGTGAGTATGAAGATAAAAGTTACATAACCGGGTTCAGCATCACTTACACTATACACCGCTTACTTTAGTTTGGTGGGTGTTTTGAGCGGACATATTCCCATTAAAGGGGTTGTCTGGGTTCAGAGCTGGAACCGGACATACCCTTATTTTCACCCTGGCAGCATCCCTGAGGCTAGCATCGGAGCATCTCATGTTCCGATGCGCTCCCTTGCCCTGCACTAGATCGCGCAGGGCAAGGGCTCTTTTGTTTATCATAACACACTGCCGGGCGGAAACTTCCGCCGTCACCGTCTCTGATGGGCGGGCTTTAACACTGCCCTAGCCTTTTTACTGGCTAGGGCAGCGCTAAAGCCCGCCCATCAGTGCCAGTGACGTCACCGGGCTTCCTGGCAGCCCCATGGAGAGCCCGGTACGTCACCGGAACTCCTAAAAATGCCTTTGCCCTGCGCGATTTAGCGCAGGGCAAAGGAGAGCATCGGAGCAGGGGGGCTGCCTGGGTGAAAATGGAGGTATGTCCGGGTTCAGCTCTGAACCCGGACAACCCCTTTAAGTCCAACAGACCTGAGGTGCTGCAATCAACTCCTCTGTAGGGCGAAGGGCAATCGCTACTACTACAGATTCTGTGCCAGCAGATTTTATGTGCCATGTTAAAAAATAAAACCACAACAGACTATTGTTTTGCTCATTCGTCAGGTGATCGGTGGCACATTCAGAATTATTGAGAATGAGCGTTTGTACAAATACTGCCCAGGAACAAGAATGGCGCGGTTTCAGGATATTGCACTACATCCTGTAGAAATCCTCATTCTTGGCAATTCCTGCACAGTCCTTCTGGCCTTAATGACACGCTATTATAAGAACCGTCATTGTCAGCATTATCAAATGAATCCAACGTTGTGCAAATTCCAGCGATTCTGCACCAAAGAAAAACGAAAAGATTACGCAAAGCACATGATTCTTGATGGTCTGCAGAATAAATTCTGAATGTTGGGTCTCCAGAGTGAATACCATATTAATACTCGGTAAGAGGTAACATATGTTGGTGCGACTGCTGCCTCAATGAGATAATATTTGCTGAAATTCCATTTCACTCAATTTCTCATTCCTGTGGGTTTAGCGACACAAAGTAAAAGTCCCATAAATCACGCTGCTCTTCCTTCTTGCTCTTTACTATGGTTTCATCGACAGACGGGAAGGCTTCCTAAATCCTACATAAAATCAGGGATTTACCACGGCAGTAAAACTTGAAAGTGAACATACTGTATGCACAAGCACTTAAAAGGAGATTATGGTAGTTAACAAATGTAAAATACATGGGAAAGGCATGGGAAACTCCTAAAACCTAAGGAGAACCTGTCACTTCTCCTGACATGTCTGTTTTAGCACTTGTATTCTCCATGCCAAAACAATCCAGGAACATCTTTTCTTATGACTCTATGTTTTAATAATCCTCTATTATTCCTGATAGAAGTTTCTGAATAAAGGTCCAAGTGGGTGTTACCCATTAGGGGTGTTCCACCATACAGAATGCCATTGGCACATTGGCAGCAAGGACTGGATACTATCCGACTGTGCAAGGACATACCCCTAACTGGTAACACCCAGTCTGACCTTAATTCATCAACATGGCTAATGTTTGTTATTAGGCGCTGCTGGCCCCAAACATAGCCCTAGGGTTTAGGGTGCTTTCACACTACAGCCTTTTCAATCTGCATCCAATCCGCATTTTTTGCCGATCAGATGCAGACCCATTCATTTCTATGGGGCCACAAAAAACGTGGAGCTACCAATTTATAGAATACTATTTTATTCTCGTCAGTTTTGCTGACATGAATAGGCATTTTTTCAATAGGGCCTGCAAAAAGTTGAGGGATGCAGATGGACCACATGCCCATTTTGCGCACATTCGGCACTCCAGCTGTCGGGAAACTATAACTCCCAGCATGCTCCTTTCACTTCTGTTGAAGTTCAGAGAGCAGCCAAGCAAGTGTGCATGATGGGAGATGTAGTTTCACAACACCTGGAGTGCCGGAGGTTGCTGATCCCTCCTCTAGTATCTACTACAATAGCATCCCTGTTAGGGCTATTGTAAGGCCTTATAGGAAAGGTTCCAGATAGTGGGTTAAAGGGGTTGTCCAGGCTTTTACTATTGATTACCTATCCTCAGAATAGGTCATCAATATCAGATCGGTGGGGGTCCGACAGCCGGCACCCCCGCCGATCAGCTCTATGAGGAGACGGCGCACACAGAGCACACATCTCCCTTCTCTCTTCCTGTCCACTGCTGTGGTCTATGGTCTTTGCTATAGACAGCAGCAGTGAACAGAAGAGAGACCGGAGACGGCACGTGCGCTCTGCGTGCGCCGTCTCCTCATAGAGCTGATCGGCGGGGGTCCCGGGTGTCAGATCCCCGCCGATCTGATATTGATGACTTATCAATAGTAAAAGCCCAGAAAACGCCTTTAATCTAGGGATTTGTTAGGGGTCAGATTATTCTCTACACATTTGCTACTGATTTTATAGTCAGTTTTTATAGTTTTTTAGATTAACGATTAAAAGGTTTTTCCACGATTTTTATATTGATGAATTATCCTCAGGATAGGTCATCAGTATCTGATTGGTGGGGGTCCGCCGATCAGCACCTGTGCTTGGTATTGCGCTTGGTATTAAAAACTTGGAAAACCCATGGGTGGCGTCCTTCTACAATTTATGCTTCTTTGACCCTTCCAGTGTAGATGATTACAGCTGTCTGGGGGCGGACTGGCTAGTCTCTGTGATTTCATGAGCTGTACCATAAGGCTAGTTATATGAATAAGGCTACTTTCACACTTGCGGCAGAGTGATCCGGCAAGCAGTTCTGTCGCTGGATCAGGCAATCTGCATGCAAACGGACAGCATTTGTAGACGGATCCGGATGCGGATCTGTCTCAGAAGTGCATAGAAAGAACGGATCCGTCTCTCCGTTTGTCATACAGACAAACGGATCCGTTTCTATTTTTATCACATTTTTACGGATCCGGCATTGCGGTATTTTTAATGCCGGATACGGCCCTAATACATTTCAATGTAAATTAATGCCGGCAACTGATCCGGAATTTTGGACGGAGATAATACCGCAGCATGTTGCGGTATTTCCTCCGTCCAAAACGCTGTTCAGTGACTGAACTGATAACATCCTGATGCATCCTGAACAGATTGCTCTCCACTCAGAATGCATGGGGATAAAACTGATCAGTTCTTTTCCGGTATTGAGCCCCTAGGACGGAACTCTATGCCGGACAAGAAAAACGCTAGTGTGAAAGTACCCTAATGAGAATGGTTTTCAGCCTTATGGTTTTGTGCTGAATTTTTGTTGCACTCAATATGTCACAAAGTGTCATGTCACAGTCCACAGTACTTGTGTGATGAATCGCAACTTATTTCTAGACATAGCTGTACGGGATCGTAGAGTGATTTGAAAAAGTTGCTCAACTTTTCCAACACTGCATCATACATCCATTTCATGTGACTGTAGACAAAAAACAGTCACTGTATAAAAAAGGAGAAAAACAAGTTCCATAACCATCTGTAAAAGAGCTGTGTACATCTGTGTATAGCGCCAGACCAGGGGCGTAACTACCATCGCGGCAGACCATGAGACCGCTATGGGGCCCAGGGCAAGAGGGGGCCCAATTGGGATTATCTCTTCTTCTACTGGAGGCAGGACTCTACCCTCTAATGCAGGGATGATCAACCTGCGGCCCTCCTGCTACTGCAAAACTACAACTCCCAGCATTCCCTAATAGCTGCAGGCTGTCCAGGCATGCTGGGAGTTGTAGTTTTACAAGAGCTGGAGGGCTGCAGGTTGGGCATCCCTGCTCTAAAGGAACAACTTTTAGCAAATGAAGCAGTGGATAAATGGCCCAAAGGTCTTTGAAAATGGTTTAGGCAGAAACCAGTCTGTCCTGTGTGGGGGGCCTGGTTTGATACTCGCTATGGGGCCCTTACTTCTCTATGTACACCACTGCCCCAGCCTAATGAACGATAAAGTTCTTTAAAGGCATTTTCCTGGAATAAATACAGCCTTAAGGGGTTCTCCACTTACATCTTACATTGAT